>NW_028153518.1:0-15392 GCF_964211835.1 Anser anser
TTTTCGGCTCATTAATTCCCATTTTTTGGACATTTTCCCATTTTTTGCTCATTGTTCCCATTTTTGGCTCATTAATTCCCATTTTTGGCCATTTATCCCCATTTTTTGCTCATTCTTCTTATTTTTGGTGCGTTAATTCCCCTTTTGGCTCCTTGTCCCCATTTTTGGCGCATTTATCCCCAATTTTTGCTCATTCTTCCCTTTTTTGGTGTGATAATCTCCATTTTCGGCTCATAAATTCCCATTTTTGGCCATTTGTACCCATTTTTTTCTCATTCTTCCCTTTTTTGATGTGATAATTTCAATTTTCGGCTCATTAATTCCCATTTTTGGCCATTTTCCCCAATTTTTGCTCATTCTTCCCGTTTTTGGTGCGTTATTTCCCACTTTTGCCTCCTTGCCCCCGTTTTCGGCGCGTTCGTCCCCGGTTTTGGCTCCCGAGTTCCCGTTTTTGCCTCCTTAATGCCCGTTTTTCGCTCGCTCGCCCCGTTTTCGGCGCGTTTGGCCCCGTTTCCCCTTCCCACGGGTGCCCCGCCCCCTCTCCCGCAGGCCCCGCCCCCATGCCGCCGCCCCGCCCCGCCGTGACCTCGCCCCTGCTCGTGACGTCAGCGCCCGTCGCGACGTCATCGACAGCTGTGACATCATCGACAGCCGTGACGTCATCGACAGCTGTGACGTCATCAACAGCTGTGACGTCAGCGCCTGTCGCAACGTCGCCGCCTATCGCGACATCGCCGAGGGCCATGACGTCGCCGACGGTCGTGACATCGCCGAGAGTGACGGCGTCGCCCGGGGTCGCGACGTCGCCAACTATCGCGACATCTCCGAGAGCCTTGAGGTCCCCGAGGGCCGTGACGTCACCGAGAGCCGTGACGTCACCGAGAGCCGTGACGTCACCGAGGGCCGTGACGTCACCAACCGTCGCGACGTCCCCGGCCCCCGCGCCCTCGCCAGGTATCACGACCCCGCCGACGATCGCGCCGCCGCCGCCGACTGTCGCAGCATCGCCAGCGGCGACCGCGATGTCGGCGCCGACTAGCGCGGCGTCCCCAAGTGTCCCGGCGTCCCCGTCCATCGCCGCGTCCCCGACTGTCGCGACGTCCCCCCCAGCCGTCGCCGTGTCGCCGACTATCGCCACGTCGCCGCCGACTATCGCCGCGTCGCCGGCCGGCCGCAAGCGCAAGGCGCGCTCGGTGCGCCAGCGGCCGGCGCCGGGCGAGGAGCCCAACATCTGCGTGGAGTGCGGGCAGAGCTTCGCGCGGCGCGCCGCGCTCGCCGCCCACCGCCGCCGCCACCGCGCCGCCAGGGCCGCCCCCAGCGCGTGCGGCGCCTGCGGTGCCAGGGGGGCTTGCGGCGCTCGCAGCGCTTGCAGTGCTGCTAGTGCTAAGAGTGCTTGCGGTGCTAGTAGCGCTTGTAATGCTACTAGTGCTTGCAGTGCTAGCAGCGCTTGCAGTGCTACTAGTGCTAAGAGGGCTTGTAGTGCTAGCACTGCTTGTAGGGCTGCTAGTGCTTGCGGTGCTAGCGGCACTAGTAGCGCTTGTAATGCTACTAGTGCTTGTAGTGCCAGCAGCGCTTGCAGTGCTACTAGTGGTACGAGTGCTTGCAGTGCTAGCAGTGCTTGTAGGGCTACTAGTGCTTGCGGTGCTAGCGGCACTAGTAGTGTTTGTAGGGCTACTAGTGCTTGCGGTGCTAGCGGCACTAGCAGTGTTTGTAGGGCTACTAGTGCTTGCGGTGCTAGCAGCGCTTGCAGTGCTACTAGTGCTAAGAGTGCTTGCAGCGCTAGCAGTGCTAGTAGCGCTTGTAATGCTACTAGTGCTTGCAGTGCTAGCAGCGCTTGCAGTGCTACTAGTGCTAAGAGGGCTTGCAGTGCTAGCAGTGCTTGTAGGACTGCTAGTGCTTGCGGTGCTAGCGGCACTAGTAGTGTTTGTAGGGCTACTAGTGCTTGCGGTGCTAGCAGCGCTTGCAGTGCTACTAGTGCTAAGAGTGCTTGCAGCGCTAGCAGTGCTAGTAGCGCTTGTAATGCTACTAGTGCTTGCAGTGCTAGCAGCGCTTGCAGTGCTAGCAGCACTTGTAGTACTAGCAGCGCTTGTAGTACTAGCAGTGCTTGTAGTGCTAGCAGGGCTAGTAGCGTTAGCAGCGCTACTAGTGCTTGCAGTGCTAGCAGTGCTTGTAGTGCTAGCAGGGCTAGTAGCGTTAGCAGCGCTACTAGCGCTTGCAGTGCTAGCAGTGCTTGTAGTGCTAGCAGGGCTAGTAGCGTTAGCAGCGCTACTAGTGCTTGCAGCGCTAGCGGTGCTTGCAGCGCTACTAGGTCTTGCAGCGCTAGCCGTGCTTGCAGTGCTCCCGGTGCTCCCAGCGCTTGCAGCGCTAGCGGTGCCAAGAGCGTTAGCGGTGCTCCCAGTGCTCCCAGTGCTCCCAGGGCTTGCAGTGCTCGTGGCGCTCAGAGCCCTTGCAGCGCTCGCGGTGCTCCCGGCGCCCGCGGCGCCTGCGCGGACTGCGGGAAGAGCCTCGCGCGGCGCCCGCGGCGGTGCCCGTCGGCACCCGGCGTCGGCGTCGGCGGGGCGCCCAACACGTGCGGCGAGTGCCGGCAGAGCTTCGGGCAGACGTCGGACCTGGTGAAGCACATGCGCATCCACACCGGGGAGAAGCCGTACGCCTGCGGGCACTGCGGGAAGCGCTTCAACGTCTCCTCCAACCTCATCCGGCACCGGCGCATCCACACGGGCGAGCGGCCCTACGGCTGCCCCGAGTGCGGCAAGCGCTTCACCGACAAGTCGACGCTGACCCAGCACCGGCGCACGCACACCGGCGAGAAGCCCTACGCCTGCGCCCGCTGCGGGAAGAGCTTCAGCCGCAGCTCCCACCACAAGCGGCACCAGCGCACCCACGGGGCCGGGGGGGCGCCGGGGGGGGTACTGGGGGTATTGGGGGTGTTGGGGGTATTGGGGGGACTGGGGGGGGTATTGGGGGGGTATTGGGGGTATTGGGGGTAGTGGGAGGGGTATTGGGGGTACTGGGGGTATTGCAGGGGTATTGGTAATGGGGGGGGTACGGGGGGTATTGGGGGGGGTATTGGGGGTGTTGGGGGGGGTATTGGGGGTACTGGGGTGGGTACTGGGGGTATTGGGGGTGGTATTGGGGGTAATGGGGGGGGTATTGGGGGTACTGGGGGGGGTACTGGGGGTATTGGGGGTGGTATTGGGGGTAATGGGGGGGTATTGGGGGTAGTGGGGGTAGTGGGAGGGGTATTGGGGGGGGTATTGGGGGGGGTAGTGGGGGCACTGGGGGGGTATTGGGAGTACTGGGGGTACCGGGGGGGGTACTGGGGGCGTTGGGGGGGTACTGGTACCGGGGGGGGCGGGGGCAGGGGGCGGTTGGGGGGTTCTTGGCGCTGTGGGGGTGCCACGCGCAGCGCTGCTAGGGGGGGGCGGGATGTGGGGCTGGGGGGGGGATGTGGGGCCGGGGCGTTAATTAGCGGTAACGAGGGGCTCGGGGGGCGGGCGCGCGCGCGCGCGGCCGAGCGGATCGGGGACAAAAAGGAGAGATTTGGTAAAATCGGGGCTCTGCTCGTCACTGCCCGGCATCGCCACCCCCGGGGGGGGGGGGGGCAAATGACGTCATATGGGGCCCACAGCCCCCTGCCCCATAGGGCTGGGGGGGGTCCTATGGGGCTGGGGGGGTCCCTATGGGGCTGGGGGGGTCCCTATGGGGCTGGGGGGGGGTTATGGGGTGGGGGGGGGGCTATGGGGCTGGGGGGGTCCCTATGGGGCTGGGGGGTCCCTATGGGGCTGGGGGGGTTCCTATGGGGCTGGGGGGGGGGCGTATGGGGCTGGGGGGGTCCCTATGGGGCTGGGGGGGTCCCTATGGGGCTGGGGGGGTTCCTATGGGGCTGGGGGGGGGGGCTATGGGGCTGGGGGGGGGCTATGGGGCAGGGGGGCTCCTATGGGGCAGGGGGCTCCTATGGGGCAGGGGGGGTCCTATGGGGCTGGGGGGGGGGCTATGGGGCAGGGGGGTCCTATGGGGCTGGGGGGGTCCCTATGGGGCAGGGGGGGTTCCTATGGGGCTGGGGGGTCCTATGGGGCTGGGGGGGTCCTATGGGGCTGGGGGGGGGCTATGGGGCAGGGGGGGTCCCTATGGGGCAGGGAGGAACCTGGGGGTCCCAGCGCTGACCTTTGGGGGGGGGTGTCCCAGCAGGGGGGGACTGACGCCACTGGCCCCATAGCGAGCCCCCGGCCCCATAGCGAGCCCTTGGTGCAGGCCCAGCTCCGGCCCTGCCTCACCCCGTGCGGGGGCCGCGTCCGCAGTGGGGCAGGGCGGGCACTTGGGGGTCGCTATGGGGCAGGGGGGGTGTGCGGGGGGGGGGCACCTGGCTCCCCAGGGGGTCCCGAGCCCCTGTGGGGCGGAGTTGGGGGGCCGGGACCCCCGATTGGGGTCCTATGGGGTGGGGGGGTGGGGAGGGTGTGGGGCAGGGTGTGGGGTGGGGTGTGGGGCGGGCTATGGGGTGGGCTATGGGGCAGGGCTGTGGGGCAGGGCTATGGGGCAGGCCATGGGGCAGGCTGTGGGGCAGGGCCATGGGGCAGGGCTATGGGGCAGGTTATGGGGCAGGCTATGGGGCAGGGCTATGGGGCAGGCTGTGGGGCAGGGCTATGGGGCAGGCTGTGGGGCAGGGCTATGGGGCGGGCTATGGGGCAGGGCTATGGGGCAGGGCTGTGGGGCAGGGCTGTGGGGCAGGGCCGTGGGGCAGGGCTATGGGGCAGGGCTATGGGGCAGGGCTATGGGGCAGGGCTGTGGGGCAGGGCTGTGGGGCAGGGCTATGGGGCAGGGCTATGGGGCAGGTTATGGGGCAGGGCTGTGGGGCAGGGCTATGGGGCAGGGCTATGGGGCAGGCTATGGGGCAGGCTATGGGGCAGGGCTGTGGGGCAGGGCTATGGGGCAGGGCTATGGGGCAGGTTATGGGGCAGGGCTATGGGGCAGGCTATGGGGCAGGGCTATGGGGCAGCCGTGGGGCCATGCCGTGCCCCCCCCCCAGCCCCCCCCAGGAGCTGCGGGCCAAAAAAAAAGGGGGGGCGCCCACCTGGGGGTCCCCGCGCCCCACAAGCGGCCTCCCCCCGACCCCTCCCTGCCCCACAGCGCCCCACATCTCCCCACAGCCCCCCCATTCCCCCCCCCCCCCCCAAAAGTAACCGCGGCGGGGGCACGAACGCCTTCGGCTACCGGATCTGCCGCTGACGTCACCACCCCGATGACGTCATCACCGCCCCGATGACGTCATCACCGCCCCGATGACATCACCGCCATGACGTCACGAGGCGCTGGGAGCCGAGGGGGGGTTTATTAAAAGCAAAAAAAGGGGGGGGGGGGGGAAAGGGGGGGGGGGTCCCCGGAGCCGGGGCAGGGGAAATTTGGCAAAACCCGCGCCCCCCCCTCCCCCCTAATAAATATGCGGCGTCCTAATGAGGGGGCGGGGCCTCTTCCGGCAGCCAATCGGCTCCCGCCCCCCCCCCCCCGCCCCATAGCGCTCGTGTCCGTGTCTCCCCCCCCCCCCCCAGTGTCCGCTCGCTGCGCGCCCCCCCCCGGAGCCGTGGGTCAGTCCCGTGGGACCCCCAAGTTGGGGGGGGCTGGAGGGGGTCGGTCCGTGGGCGCCCCACGCTTGGGGGGCTGGAGTGGGGCTGGCCGTGGGGCTGGCCGTGGGGCTGGCCGTGGGTCCCGCCGTGGGGCTGGCTGTGGGTCTCGCCGTGGGTCAGTCCGTGGGGCTGGCCTTGGGTCCCACCGTGGGTCCCGCCGTGGGTCTCGCTGTGGGTCTGGCCGTGGGTCCCGCTGTGGGTCTCACTATGGGTCGCTCCGCGCTATGGGTCCCGCCGTGGGTCTCGCTATGGGTCTGGCCGTGGGTCCCGCTGTGGGTCTTGCTATGGGTCGCTCCGCGCTATGGGTCCCTCCATGGGTCCCGCTGTGGGGCTGGCTGTGGGTCCCTCCATGGGTCCTGCTGTGGGTCCCGCCGTGGGTCCCGCCGTGGGTCTTGCCGTGGGTCTGGCCATGGGTCCCGCTGTGGGTCCTGCTGTGGGTCTTGCTGTGGGTCGCTCCGCGCTATGGGTCCTGCCATGGGTCCCACCGTGGGTCCTGCCGTGGGTCACTCTGTGCTATGGGTCTTGCCGTGGGTCTGGCCGTGGGTCCCGCTGTGGGTCCCGCTGTGGGTCTCGCCGTGGGTCACTCTGCACTATGGGTCTTGCCGTGGGTCCTGCCGTGGGTCGCTCCACGCTATGGGTCCCACTGTGGGTCCCGCTGTGGGTCTTGCCGTGGGTCCCGCCATGGGTCTCGCTATGGGTCCCGCTGTGGGTCCCGCCGCGCCCCACTCGTGGCTCAGTCCGCGGGCCCTGCTCTCGCCCCAGCCCCGCCGTGGGTCCCGCCGTGGGTCCGGCCGCCCCCTTCCTCCGGGTCCCGCCGTGGGGCCGCCCCCCGGCCCCACTCGTGGGTCAGCCGCCGCCGTGGGGCCGGGCGGCGGCGGGGAGGGGACCGAGAGGGGGGGGGGAGCCGAGGAGCGGGGCGGGGGGGGGAGAAGGGGCGGCCGTGGGGCAGCCGTGGGGCGGCCGTGGGGCGGCCGTGGGTCACTGTGGGGCCGGGGCCGGCGGCGTGGGGCTGAGCTCGGCCGAGAGCGCGTCGAAGGCCCGCAGCATGGCGTCGCGCACGCGCTCCGTCAGCGCCGGGACGTCGGCGGGGCCCAGCCCCTGCGTGGGCAGCGGGGGCAGCACCTGGATCACGCACTGCCCTGGGGGGCGCGGGGGGGGGTCACCGGGGGGCCGGCCCCATAACTTGTCCCATAACCGGCCCCATAGCCGGCCCCATAGCTCGCCCCATAGCCTGCCCCATAGCTGGCCCCATAGCCCGCCCCATAGCTGGCCCCATAGCCAGTCCCATAGCCCACCCCATAGCCCGCCCCATAGCCAGCCCCATGGCTGCCCCATAGCCTGCCCCATAGCCAGCCCCATGGCTGCCCCATAGCCTGCCACATAGCCCACCCCATAGCTCACCCCATAGCCAGCCCCATAACGTGTCCCATACCAGCCCCATAGCCTGCCCCACAGCCCTCCCTATGGCCTGCCACATAGCCGGCCCCATAACTTGTCCCATAGCCAGCCCCATAGCCCGCCCCACAGCTCGCCCCATAGCCGGTCCCACAGCCTGCCCCATAGCCAGACCCATAGCCCACCCCATAGCCTGCTCCATAGCCAGCCCCATAGCCAGCCCCATAACCTGCCCCATAACCAGCCCTATAGCCTGCCCCATAACCAGACCCATAGCTCACCTCATAGCCAACCCCATAGCCAACCCCATAGCCTGCCCCACAGCCGGCCCCACGGCCTGCCCCATAGCCAGACCCATGGCCGGCCCTATAGCCTGCCCCATAGCCCACCTTATTGCCTGCCCCATACCCAGCCCCATAGCCCGCCCCACAGCCAGCCCCATAACCCACAACACATCACCCCACCCCATGCCCAAGCAGCCCCCTCCCGTGCCCCACAGCCCCCTCCGCCCCCCAAGTCCGCCCCCCAAGTCTGCCCCCCAAGTGCGCCCCCCAAGTGCGCCCCCAACCCGCGCCCCCCTCACCGGCGGTGAAGCGCCGCTCGCGCTTGCTGTAGAAGTGCTGGTAGGAGGAGATGACGATGGGGACGACGGGGACCTGGGGGGGGGGGATGGGGGACGGAGGGGCCCTCAGTGGGGCCGCCCCCGCCCCATAGCGGCCCCACAGCGGCCCCACAGCGGCCCCCCAGCGGGCCCCGTACCTGGGCCTGGACGGCGAGGTGGAAGGCGCCGCGCTTGAAGGGCAGCATGGAGCCGCTGTGGTTGCGCGTCCCCTCGGGGAACACCCACACCCGCACCTGGGGGGAGACGGGGGGCTCAGCCCCATAGCGGGGGGGCGGCCCCATAGCGAGGGGTGAGCCCCATAGCGAGGGGTCGGCCCCACAGCGCCCCATATCTGCCCCATAGAGCCCCACAGAACCCCATAGAGCCCCATATCTGCCCCATAGCGCCCCATATGACCCCATATGACCCCATAGCGCCCCATATCCACCCCATAGCGCCCCATAGGACCCCATATCCCCCCATATCCGCCCCATAGAGCCCCATAGTGCCCCATACCCACCCCATAGCACCCCATATCCACCCCATATGACCCAATAGCACCCTATATCCGCCCCATAGCACCCCATAGCACCCCATATCCGCCCCATAGCACCCCATAGCACCCCATAGTGCCCCATACCCGCCCCATAGCGCCCCATATCCGCCCCATAGCACCCCATATGACCCCATATCCCCCCACACCCGCCCCATAGCGCCCCATACCCACCCCATATGACCCCATGTGACCCCATATGACCCCATAGCGCCCCATAGAGCCCCATATCCACCCCATATCCACCCCATATCTGCCCCATAGCACCCCATATGACCCCATAGTGCCCCATAGCACCCCATACCCACCCCATAGCACCCCATATCTGGCCCATAGCACCCCAAATGACCCCATAGCGCCCCATACCTGCCCCATAGCACCCCATATCCACCCCATAGCACCCCATAGAGCCCCATATCCACCCCATAGCACCCCATATCCACCCCATAGCGTCCCATAGTGCCCCATATCCCCCCATATCTGCCCCATATCCCCTCATATCTGCCCCATAGCACCCCATATGACCCCATAGCACCCCATATGACCCCATAGCGCCCCATACCCGCCCCATATCTGCCCCATAGCACCCCATATGACCCCATAGCGCCCCATAGTGCCCCATACCCGCCCCATAGCACCCCATATCCACCCCATATGACCCCATAGTGCCCCATACCCGCCCCATAGCACCCCATATGACCCCATAGTGCCCCATACCCGCCCCATAGCACCCCATATCCACCCCATATGACCCCATAGTGCCCCATACCCGCCCCATAGCACCCCATATGACCCCATAGTGCCCCATACCCGCCCCATAGCACCCCATATCCACCCCATATGACCCCATAGCGCCCCATAGTGCCCCATATCCCCCCATATCTGCCCCATATCCCCCCATATCCGCCCCATAGCACCCCATATCCACCCCATAGAGCCCCATACCCACCCCATAGCACCCCATATGACCCCATCGCGCCCCATATGACCCCATATGACCCCATATCCCCCCCACCCGCCCCATAGCGCCCCCCCGGCACTCACGTCCTGGCTGAGCATGGTGTGCGCGGCCTCGGCCATGACGCTGATGGCGTCGCGCGTGCGCTTGCGGTCGATGAAGATGATGCCGCCCAGCCAGCACGCCGCCCCCACCGCCCCCATGTAGAGCAGCTCCCGCTTGGCGATGGGCACGCAGCGGTCGGGGAGCACCTCCATCATCCCTGGGGGGGGGACGGGGGGGTTATGGGGCTGGGACACGGGGCTATGGGGCTGGGACACGGGGTTATGGGGCTGGGACACGGGGTTGTGGGGCTGGGACACGGGGTTGTGGGGCTGGGACACGGGGCTATGGGGCTGGGACACGGGGTTGTGGGGCTGGGACACGGGGTTATGGGGCTGGGACACGGGGTTATGGGGCTGGGACACGGGGCTGTGGGGCTGGGACACGGGGTTATGGGGTGAGAAAGGGGGTTATGGGGCTGGGACACGGGGCTATGGGGCTGGGACACGGGGTTATGGGGTGAGAAAGGGGGTTATGGGGCTGGGACACGGGGCTATGGGGCTGGGACACGGGGTTGTGGGGCTGGGACACAGGGTTGTGGGGCTGGGACACGGGGTTATGGGGTGAGAAAGGGGGTTGTGGGGCTGGGACACGGGGTTATGGGGCTGGGACACGGGGTTATGGGGCTGGGACACGGGGCTATGGGGCTGGGACACGGGGTTGTGGGGCTGGGACACAGGGTTGTGGGGCTGGGACACGGGGTTATGGGGTGAGAAAGGGGGTTGTGGGGCTGGGACACGGGGTTATGGGGCTGGGACACGGGGTTATGGGGCTGGGATACGGGGTTATGGGGCTGGGACACGGGGTTATGGGGCTGGGACACGGGGTTGTGGGGCTGGGACACGGGGCTATGGGGCTGGGACACGGGGTTATGGGGCTGGGACACGGGGTTATGGGGCTGGGACACGGGGCTGTGGGGCTGGGACACGGGGCTATGGGGCTGGGACACGGGGTTGTGGGGCTGGGACACGGGGTTGTGGGGCTGGGAAGGGGGTTATGGGGTGAGAAAGGGGGTTATGGGGTTGGGACACGGGGTTATGGGGCTGGGACACGGGGTTATGGGGTGAGAAAGGGGGTTATGGGGCTGGGACACGGGGTTATGGGGCTGGGGAGGGGGTTATGGGGCTGGGACACGGGGTTATGGGGCTGGGGAGGGGGTTATGGGGCTGGGACACGGGGTTATGGGGCTGGGGAGGGGGTTATGGGGCTGGGACACGGGGTTATGGGGCTGGGGAGGGGGTTATGGGGCTGGGACACGGGGTTATGGGGCTGGGGAGGGGGTTATGGGGCTGGGACACGGGGTTATGGGGCTGGGACACGGGGTTATGGGGCTGGGACACGGGGTTATGGGGCTGGGACACGGGGTTATGGGGCTGGGACACGGGGTTATGGGGCTGGGACACGGGGTTGTGGGGCTGGGACACGGGGTTATGGGGCTGGGACACGGGGTTATGGGGCTGGGACACGGGGTTGTGGGGCTGGGATACGGGGTTGTGGGGTGAGAAAGGGGGTTATGGGGCAGGGAAGGGGGTTATGGGGCCGCGTGTGCGTAGGTCGGGGAGCACCTCCATCATCCCTGGGGGGGGGCGGGGGGCTCAGAGCAGGGGGCTGGGGGGCCGGGGGGGGGGTTATGGGGCTGGGGAGGGGGTTATGGGGTGAGAAAGGGGGTTGTGGGGCTGGAGAAGTAGTTATGGGGCTGGGAGTGGTGGTTATGGGGCTGAGAAGGGGGCTGGGGGGGGGTTATGGGGCTAGGACATGGGGTTATGGGGCTGGGAGAGGGGGTTGTGGGGCTAGGACACAGGGTTGTGGGGCAGGGAAGGGGGTTATGGGGCCAGGATACAGAATTATGGGGCTGGGAGCGGTGGTTATGGGGCTGGAGAAGTGGTTATGGGGCAGGGAATGGGGTTGTGGGGCTGGGGGTTGTGGGGCTGGGCAGGCAGCAGGCTGGCAGCAGCCCTATGGGATAAAGGCGCTGCCTATGGGGCCGCTGTGGGGCAGCCATGGGGTCACTATGGGGCAGCCATGGGGCTCCCATGGGGGATCTATGGGGCTGCTATGGGGAACCCATGGGGAATCTATGGGGAATCTATGGGGCTGCTATGGGGCAGCCATGGGGCAGCTATGGGGCAGTTATGGGGCAGTTATGGGGCAGCCGTGGGGCAGTTATGGGGCAGTTATGGGGCAGCCATGGGGCAGCCATGGGGCAGCCATGGGGCAGTTATGGGGCAGTTATGGGGCAGCCATGGGGCAGCCATGGGGCAGCCATGGGGCAGCCGTGGGGCAGCCGTGGGGCAGCCGTGGGGCAGTTATGGGGCAGCCATGGGGCAGCCATGGGGCAGCCATGGGGCAGCCATGGGGCAGTTATGGGGCAGCCATGGGGCAGCCATGGGGCAGTTATGGGGCAGCCATGGGGCAGCTATGGGGCAGCTATGGGGCAGCTATGGGGCAGTTATGGGGCAGCCATGGGGCAGCTATGGGGCAGCTATGGGGCAGCCATGGGGCAGCCATGGGGCAGTTATGGGGCAGCCATGGGGCAGCCATGGGGCAGCTGTGGGGCAGTTATGGGGCAGCCATGGGGCAGCCATGGGGCAGCTATGGGGCAGCCGTGGGGCAGCCATGGGCAGTTGTGGGGCGCACCCAGGAGGTCGAGCGAGCTCTGGTGGTTGCTGACGACGACGTAGGGCTGCCGGGGGGGGAAGTGCTGGGCGCCGCGCACGGCCATGCGGATCCCGCAGAGGTGCTTCACGTGCTGCAGCAGCCCCCGCAGGATGCTGCGGAGCCCCCGTCACGGCCCCGCCCCTTCCGCCCTAAGCCCGCCCCTAGCCCTTCCGCCCTAAGCCCCGCCCCTTCCGCCCTAAGCCCCGCCCCTTCCGCCCTAAGCCCCGCCCCTTCCGCCCTAAGCCCCGCCCCTTCCGCCCTAAGCCCCGCCCCTTCCGCCCTAAGCCCCGCCCCTTCCGCCCTAAGCCCCGCCCCTTCCGCCCTAAGCCCCGCCCCTTCCGCCCTAAGCCCCGCCCCTTGCCTCAAGCCCCGCCCATCAAACGCTGCCCTGCCCCAGGCCCCGCCCACCCCCGAGGCCCCGCCCACCGGGAGGCCACGCCCCCACCCACAGCCCCGCCCACCAAAGGCCACGCCCACCCGGGCTCCACCCACCCCCGAGGCCCCGCCCACCCTCAGACCACACCCCCACCCTACATAAGCCCCGCCCCCTCCTGCCCCTCCCCCATAAGCCCCGCCCACCGCCCCACAAGCCCCTCCCACCCCCTCTAGGCCCCTCCCACCCCCTCTAGGCCCCGCCCCCTCCCTTAGGCCCCGCCCACCCAATCCCCCCTCCCCCCCCCACTCAGCCCCCTCCCCCTTACCCCGCCCATCCCCTTTAGGCCCCCCCCACCCCCCATTAGGCCCCTCCCACCCCCTCTAGGCCCCTCCCACCCCCTCTAGGCCCCGCCCACCCCCTCTAGGCCCCGCCCACCCCCTCTAGGCCCCGCCCACCCCCTCTAGGCCCCGCCCACCCCCCTCTGCCCCCTCCCCCTCCCCCCAAGCCCCTCCCCCTTACCCCTCCCACCCCCCTCCTCCCCCTCCCCCTCCCCCCAAGCCCCTCCCCCTTACCCCTCCCACCCCCCTCCTACCCCTCCCCCTCCCCTCCGTCCCCTCCCCCACCCCCATAAACCCCTCCCCCTCCCCCATAAACCCCTCCCCCTCCCCCACAAACCCCTCCCCCTCCCCCCCAAGCCCCGCCCCCCCCCGGGGGGAGGCCCCGCCCACCGCATGTTCTCGACGTCGCGGCCGCGCAGGGCGCAGAGGGGGAGGGCGAGCAGGGCGAGCAGCAGCACCCAGCCGTGGAAGAGGAACATCTTGAGGAAGAAGCGCGCCGAGCGGCTCCGCGCCAGCACCGCCCGCGCCAGCACCAGCGCCAGCGCCGCCAGCGGCAGCCACATGGCCTGCGGGGAGGGGGCGGGGCTTAGCGGGGCACGCCCACTTAGGCCACGCCCCCAAGGGACACGCCCATATAGGGGCAGACCCGATAGGATGCGCCCATATGGGGTGGGTGCTAAAGGGATGTGCCCGTTTAGGCCACGCCCACAAGGGACACGCCCGTATAAACCACGCCCACATGGGCCACGCCCCCAATGGGGCACGCCCACATAGGCCACGCCCCCAAGGGGCACGCCCACTTAGGCCACGCCCCCGAGGGACGCACCCATATAGGGGCAGACCCAATAGGATGCGCCCATATGGGACATGTCCTAAAGGGATGTGCCCACTTAAGCCACGCCCACAAGGGTCACGCCATATAAACCACGCCCACATAGGCTACGCCCCCAAGGGACACGCCCACTTAGGCCACGCCCCCAAAAGGATACGCCCATATAGGGGCAGACCCGATAGGATGCGCCCATATGGGGTGGGTGCTAAAGGGATGCGCCTGTTTAGGCCACGCCCACAAGGGTCACACCCATGTAGGACACGCCCATATAAGCCACGCCCCCAAGGGACACGCCCATATAGGGGCAAACCCAATAGGATGCGCCCATACAGGACGTCTCCTAAAGGGATGCGCCTGTTTAGGCCACGCCCACAATGGTCAGGCCCGAATAAACCACGCCCATATAAGCCACGCCCCCGAGGGACACGCCCACTTAGGCCACGCCCCAAGGGACACGCCCACTTAGGCCATGCCCCCAATGGATGCGCCCACAGAGGGGCAGACCCGATAGGATGCGCCCATATGGGGTGGGTGCTAAAGGGATGTGCCCGTTTAGGCCACGCCCACAAGGGTCACGCCCATACAAACCACGCCCACTTAGGCCACGCCCACTTAGGCCACGCCCCCAAGGGACGCACCCATATAGGGGCAGACCCGATAGGATGCGCCCATATGGGACATGTCCTAAAGGGATGTGCCCACTTAGGCCACGCCCACAACGGACACGCCCATGTAAACCACGCCCACATAGGCCACGCCCCCAATGGACTCGCCCAAATAAGCCACGCCCCCAAGGGACACGCCCATATAGGAGCAGACCCGATAGGATGCGCCCATATGGGGTGGGCGCTAAAGGGATGTGCCCGTTTAGGCCACGCCCACAATGGTCACGCCATATAAACCACGCCCATATAGGCCACGCCCAAAGGGGCACGCCCACTTAGGCCACGCCCCCAAGGGACACGCCCATATAGGAGCAAACCCAATAGGATGCGCCCATATGGGACATGTCCTAAAGGGATGTGCCCGTTTAGGCCACACCCACACGGGTCACGCCCATGTAGGCCACGCCCCCAAAGGGCACGCCCATATAAACCACGCCCCCAACGGGACACGCCCCTATAGGCCACGCCCACAGGGGGACACGCCCCTATAGGCCACGCCCCCAATGGACACGCCCCCAAGGAATAGACCCAATAGGACACCCCCGTAAGGGACATGTCCTAAAGGGACACGCCCACACAGACCACGCCCCCACGGACACACCCATGCTGGCCACGCCCCCAATGACCACGCCCCCCCACCCCACCCCGAACCTGTCCCAAACGGCCCCAAAATGTCCCAGGGAGCCCAAAAACGCCCCCGGGAGCCCCAAAACCGACCCCATTGGCCCCAAAACCGAGCCGGGGACCCCAAAGTGACCCCAATCTGCCCCAAGGACCCCAAAAACGCCCAAGGGAGCCCCAAAACCGACCCCATTGGCCCCAAAACCGACCCCAAAATGCCCCAAACTGGCACAAACCTGACCCCAGGACCCCAAAAACACCCCAGGGAGCCCCAAAACCGACCCCATTGGCCCCAAAACCGACCCCAAAATGCCCCAAACCGGCCCAAACCTGACCCCAGGACCCCAAAAACGCCCCAGGGAGCCCCAAAACCGACCCCATTGGCCCCAAAACCGACCCCAAAATGCCCAAAACTGGCACAAACCTGACCCCAGGACCCCAAAAACGCCCCAGGGAGCCCCAAAACTGACCCCATTTGCCCCAAAACTGAGCTGGGGACCCTAAAGTGACCCCAATCTGCCCCAAGGACCCCAAAAACGCCCAAGGGAGCCCCAAAACCGACCCCATTGGCCCCAAAACGGAGCCCAAAACGCCCCAAACCCCAAAACGTGACCCGAAGCTGCCCCAAATCCCCCCCAAAGGACCCCAAAACTGACCCCAAAACCCCCAACC